>NW_026866117.1:0-30653 GCF_026571515.1 Ruditapes philippinarum | reverse complement strand
ATTTATGGGTTATCTTTGAAAATTAAGCAGTCATTGCTTAAATCATGTGGTGGGATCATCAGGCAAGCTTGAGTATCGGGCAAATGATAATTAATGTCGCGGCGTCTTCAATTAATTAATTAAAAGCAATTCAGTTCCATATGATTTTTCATAAATAATATATAATGTACGCAATTAAATTAATAAGTTCTTCATCAAGATAATATTTCAGTTGTACCAGCGTGTACAACTATACGGAAGGGGTATAACACGTCACAATCTCGGTCTCGTCTGTCTCGCGAACGAATGACAGAACCGCCAAAATGGCGGCGCCCATGAACTTATTTCTTCAAGTAAAAATAGTGTCTTTAAACACGAATTTCTCTCTTATAGGGTTTGATGTCAATAGGGAAAACTGTCATGGTTCCTCTTTTAATTGATGAATATTTATATTAGACAGACATCGATCAATTCAATTACTTATTCCTTTAATGTTATAAAAATACTGGTTAAAAGTTGTTCAGTTTAAGTAGTACAAAGGCTTACAGACACTTTCACCCCCAGACACTTCACCCTAGGGCCCTTTTTTTGCAGACACTTCACCCTCAGGACAGTTCACCCCTCATTTTTAAAAATTTGATTGAGACACTTCACCCCTCATTTTCTTTATTTTGTGTTTAAACAATTATTTATGTAGATTTATTTGTTAAATACATTCAATGTGATTGAGTATGTTATTGTTTTAACCCCATTGTCTAATAAATTTTGAGTTGAATTTATTCTTGAAGTTTTGGTACTTTAATTATAAGTTTGTTTTCAGTTTGATCCTTACCATATAATAATCATAGGGTTATGTTCATTTGGTGATGGTTTGTGCTTTACCTTGTGCTTAGTGCTATTTATTTGTTTAATAATTGACATTATATGAATGATCTTTGTATTAAATGCAGGATACACATGTAATTGTGTCTGATAATGATGATAAATAATTTATATTTACTATATTTTATAAAGCAACTGATACATTCATTCATATTCATTTATATTAATTTATATTCATTTTATTTGTTTATTTATTTAATTTATTTATTAAGAATAAAATTTAATTTTCATACAAGTATACCATTTTAATTCAATTATCTAATCAATTGTGAGATAACCATTGAATAAACAACTAATCAACATGTTGAATTTAAAAGGTGTCATGCAATAAACACTTAATGGATGAAAGTGCTGTGATTAATCATTTGCAATACAACCAATTAACCTATATCAGCTTTTAAACTTTAGTAAAAAATAAAGGTAATAAGCAAAATTTTTAATCAAATAATACTAAAAATAATAATATAAACATATATAAGCATTTTTTGTTGACAACTTGTTTTATTTACTTTATAGAAAAAAAAATGGATGAGTGGAACACAGTGGGCGCCGCCTTTGAAGTGTCTCACTGATTTTGGGGGGTGAAGTGTCTTAAGGGGTGAAGTGTCTTCAAAATTTGAGGGGTGAAGTGTCTGGGGGGTGAGGTGTCTTGCTACCGTACAAAATATGTCAAAGTTGCATATGATCTTATGTGTAGGGATTTAGAACTAAGGGCTAAGTCTGTTATGATTTTGTTACAATCTTTAGGTTTCAATGAAGTATGGATTAATCAGGGCGTTGGTGATGTAAATTTATTTTTAGCAATAGTATACAAAATTGGTATCCAACTTTAAGAGATTCATCAAGAGCAAGAAGTTATGTATTATTTTGTGATTTTGGTTTTAAATCATATCTGTCAATGATTAATATTGAACAATTTAGAAAATCTTTATAACGTTTCAGGACTTCTTCGCATAGATTAAAAGAAGAAACTGGTAGATATACAACTTTGTCATATACAAAAAACTGTGAATAATAAAAGTTAAGGAATTTAAGAAATATCAATATTATAAAGAGTACAATATCTTGTGCAAAATGTGTTTAAAAAATGAAAGAACATAGAAATAAATTTACCTGAAAATCAATAAAAAATCCAAAATCTTATATAGATTTTTATCCTGCTACTTTCTATATTATCAGGTGGTTAAATCCTTGCCGGATAAACTTATCTATCTCCAGTCAGTACGTCACTTGGTTAAGCAATGCGTATGAATACCAACTATTTCACGGACTACTTTCTTTCAAACTTTCCCACGCTCTGATTTGGTCAAATTAAATATTATTATGGCTAATTTTAGTAAAGTTTCTTGTCATAATGAATAATAAACATTCATAAATGTACATGTGTTGTTTTATTTAATATTTTATCCCTTTACAATATAAAAATCTACCAAGTTTTAAACATAATATTGCCGAAAGCTGTGAAATATTACAGGAAGACATTTTCATTAACTTTGTAAACATTAGTTATTAACAAATCACCTTTTATCATTTTTATTTTGTACAAGTTATCACACCGGACTTCCTTGTTTGTGATTAATAAAACAGCTTGGCTTGGGGCTTAAGCCCTTTGAATTAATTTATAACTAATCAGTGTCACTATTAAGCAGGAATACTTAAAATGCCATTTTGTATTCAAAGAATTTTTCTTAGAGGTGTTTTTATTAAATGAGAAATTTTTTAAGTTTAAAAACAATTTTCAGAAAAAGTTCGTTATTGAAATCAACTTGCAATTGACCGTAATTAATGTTTCTAACAAAAATCTATAAAAACAGATAATCATTTGGATACTTAACATGATCGTATTATCTTTAAGGAAAATATAAAGATAATTACATATTACAAATACAATATACAAGAAGTTGAATTGACATGAACATTAAATACATGGGTTTAATTGAAATGCTAATTAATAAACTTGCATTATAAAATTTAACATTATAGCATTTGTTTAGTGTAAGATCGAAATATATTTCACCTCGTGAACACCAAAAGTTCATATGAATGTTAAATAGTTAATTATCATCAAATACATATACACATTAAAGTATAAAATGTATACAGCATTAAAGTTTCCGAACAAAGCATAAAATATAAACTGGCAAGTCTATAAAATGACATAAGATTGAAACTGTTAGCGAACTTTATTGCAAACCATAGATTTTTTTTTTTGAATATTATATTATGCGCTAGATTTATAGTTTTACTGAAGGTGGATTGAATTTTAACACAATGTTCCGTTTTATTATTCATTGTTTCTTTTTTAGTGGAATAACACAAAATAATATATTGAATTTGCACAGGTTATCCTGACGTTAACAAATAGATATTAAAAAGCAGTTACAACATTTCTAGTGGAGAGCCACAATGTTATTACTTGGAAATTCAAATTTTAACTTTTTTATTTTTACATTATTTTTAAAAAAAAGGTTTTGTTTTAAACTGACCAATAAAATTTTAACAATTTTGTTTCTTAAATAACAAAATAACCAATCAGGTTTTAATACAAAATAATGTAACATAGCAAGATATAATTTATAACAACAATTATCACCTGGACATTTTATTAGTAATAAGGTTTAACAACTTATTAAGTACAGGCGGCTCAATTGACATTATTACCTAAATATAATAAAACTTTTAGCACCATTGATTGGACAAAGGAGGAATAGCCACATTTAATCTTCCGGTTACATAATTATAAATTTGACATCTATTGTTAAAACGTATAGTACCTGTAACTTAACATATTTAAAATTTGCCACATTGTTTTGAAAATATGACCTTTTAAAAAATGATTATATATATAAATATTTGTGTTAAAAAGAAAATTATTATGCATATTTATTTTTATTTATTTTTGTAAAAAAAAATTATTATTTTTCGGCCGCACAACAATTAAGTGTTTTCATGTTTTTCAGACAGTAAGCTCGTGTGAAATATGTACGAAAATCGTTAAAGCAATTAAGCAAAACGTGCTGAAAATAAAGAAAATCTGAAGAAAAGTGTGATCCTTCAACATTAACAACAAAATTGCATAAAAATTGCAGACTCGGTTGTGGAAATATACAACATCCCTCATGCTCCCTTGCTAAAATGTTAATAAATGTTCAGTACAGTCTATGTTGTTTTATAATGACTGTACCAGTTTCGGCAGTGATCACGTGTTCATTGTTAGTGAGTAGATATCACCTAATTTGGTGTGACTTTTGCATCATTTTGATGATAGTCTTTTATGATTTATAAAGACCTTGGTAAGCTTTTGTAGTGGGAGTCCTAAGAAGATAGCAAGTCTTGATTATGTGTAACTACATACTCTACTAAGTTTTATTTGACATGACGGTACTGGAAATATTTTTTACGTTACAGTCACGGTTAACGTTATCAGAAAAAATAGACTGAATCCTTATAAACAGTTAATTTCACATTCTTAAGAAAGGAAAGAAACTGAAAATAATTAAATACAGATAATAGTAAAGAGTAAAGTTTATTTCTTGTAACATAGGCCTCCGGCTCAAAATACAACAATAATGAATAGCAATGGAAAATTCAATGGGGTGATCATAAATATACATAGTATATTGTAATATGAACATTGGTAGACATCATATCAAAGAAATTTAAAGATAAAAAATTATTAAATACAGATAATTTCATATATTAAAAAAAAAAAAAACAAGAAATTCCCAATCATTAAATACTGCTATGTTCGCATACTTATGAAAGGAATTTGGAAAAATAAAATAAAGACAACTTCACATATTAAAGAGAGAAATTCTGAGTCCTTTAAATACAGATAATCGACAGTAATTTCGAAAAATTTAAATATAGATAATTCCACCTTTTTATTATTTATAAGTTTATTACAGTCCCATCAATGTACCCAGTTAAAAAAACGTGTTAAATACAATATAATTGCACATTTTCAATCTATAAAGAGACTAAAAAGTTGACTAACTATTAACATATAAAATTCTAAATACCCTTGCTAATTTAAACCAGAGTTATAAAACATGATAAAAATGAATCTGTATACTGGACTAACAAAGTGCCTTTTAATATTTCATATAGAAATTTAGTAGTGTAGTTATATTTAATCAAATCCGGTTTTCAGAAGATAATCAGCAAAAGGTGTTTTTCTCGATAGTACATGTCATGTATATCTAAAAACCACAAAAAAGTTATTTAAAATAAATGTCAGTTGTACAAAATTAGTTTTCTTACTATTCCGTATGTTAAAACAGGCTTTTGCAGTTAAAATAACGTATCTGCATTAGAGAGTATATATCCTACTTTATCAATGTCTGAAAAGGTATAAAAAAAACATTGTTTAGCATTTGTACTTCTCGAATCATGTCGTTACGAATGGAATCATATAAAGGGCAATATAATAATACATGTTTTTCATCCTACAATAGTTTGACAGTGGGAGCATAACCGTTGTTCCACTGGCAAACCATTGTACATAGCGCCCTAGCTCTATACCTATTGGAACTGTCCCACTACGAAATTTAGCCAAGGCACCCCTATATGATTTATTCAAAACAAACTTACAATAATTTTCAGTTTCAACATTACTCTTGACTGTTTTATATAATCATAATTTGCTTCTACCCAGAACCATTTCGGGCTGATTCTTGTTAAGCAGTACAGTTCCAATTATGAATGTAATCTGTTATAGAAAAAAATTTTCCGAAATTTTTTATAGACAGATTATTTCACATATAATATAAAAATCTGATAAATGATTTCGTGTATTTAAACAGAAATTCCGAATGTTTAGATACAGATGATTTCATAAATTCAAATCTGTAAAAACACATATACATGTACTTTCACATATCAAAGAAGAAAATTCCACTAAGGTCAATACAACCCAATAAATAAATATACAGCATATTTGTTGATTGAACTAACATTATCATTAACATATGTTTACAAATGTTTTTATACAAAAAGTTGTATTTTGAAAACTATATACAGATCAATTAATCAAGCTTCACTTGCAACCTTTAAAATGTTTTTTAAATGCAGTATTAAATTTTCTATTTGCAATTCCATAAATAATCGGATTAAGAACAGAATTAACAAATCCAAGCTGAAACGAGATATTCACGTGCGCAGACGATATTTTCTAAACACAGACGATGCAAAGTTAAATTGCATAAGACACGAGCATACGATAAATGGAAGCCAGAAAATTATAAATACAGTCATAACAAACAACATCAATGATTGTTTTAGCACTTTTCTTCCACGTGACGCTCTGTCCTGACATTTTGTGTGACCTTATCCGTCTAAGAATTATCCCATACAAAGTATAATTTATTAGAACTATAAATAAAAGTCCAAGAGAAATAAGTTCATATTCTCTTGGTAAGATGGCACCGATTCTACACAGAAAAACGTTTCTGTCATGTTTTGGATACAGAACTATTAGAGAAATTAATCCAGGTGCGACAGAGATGATCCATATGTGCAATATTATGCTAATGAAATATATACTTTTATGTTTCAACACTAAATGCTTTAATGGAAACACGGTTGCTATGAAACGATCAACAGCTATCGCAAGTAAGGAAAAACATGAGCTACAGTAAGATATGAGCGCACCAACAGGTTTAGTAACACAGAAATACCAGTTGGTCTGCACTTCCGGAACTATTTCCTCGTATATGAACAGCAGTAACCATAAACCTAGCATCAGATCTGCAACTGCTAAATTTCCAATAAACTTATATAAACTATCTTTAAATGTGGTTGGATACTTGTAGATACTTTTCAAAATTAGGACGTTTCCAAATATTGTAGCTATTGATACTGTGATATTTACTACCAACGACACAATACTGAATGTGTGTGACGTCAGACGAGACAGATCTATGTTCAATACATCTCTGGTGTCTTCCATTTGTAGAAATAGTGACGTATACCTGATGGTTTCTGAAATCATAAAAAAAAAGAAATAATTTTTTTGTCCAAATATCTTCAAATTTAAAGAATAGAAATGATAACGTTACGCTTTTATCATTAATAGCACTTGCGACAAAACATTAACAATATTTATAATTATATCATTATCATCATTGTAGCATTTTAAACTGGCCTGCAAACCGAAACGATATCAGTGGACCACTCGTCAACACATCAAAGCTACTCTTCCCCCATTTTCTATACAAGATGTTCGCAGCAAAAAGTCACATTGCATAGGATTACAAATGTATTGTATGAAACACTCAGTCTGTCAAAAATATACTAATAGTACTTTGTCAAAAATATACTAATAGTACTTTAAACTGATTTTGTTAAACATAGAAGAATACCAAATGCATTGTCAAAAAACATTGTAAATTATCATTACCGCTTTTAATCGAATAGTTATATAAATGTTATCCGAAGCTAAACAGTGTAAATCCGCCTTGCAGACCGTATTTCAGCACATGCTCTGCGGAGAGGAGCGAAAGTTGTCTGTAAGAAGACCTTTGCACACAGATATGAATTCAATACTTCAATATCTTTTTTTGAGCAATTAGTGAATGAGTTTTCCACTTTAGTAAATGGGGAATCATGTGATCATATAACTAGATAATAAAGATTGAGCTGGTATCAGATGTAATTCTTGTACTGAATAAACTCTATGCCAACAACAATTAATTCTTGTGCTCATAATATGTAGGCAACTGTATTTATACAATTTTATATATTTATTAAAATAGTCCTTCATTTCGTTCTTTAATTTCCTCGTCTGTTTCTATGATTTTCCTATTCTAAATTATCTAATTAAACACCCATCTTATTTGTTGTTGTTGTTGCTGCTGCTTGTGTCCTGCTGGACTACCTTCTTGCCGGTAGTCTTGTGCTGCTGGTTGGTGATTGGGGGGATACGTTCAATGAATGCCAAACTTCTTGTTTTTCATATTTTAATTTTACGGCGAAATTAGAAAAGGAAACTTTTAAGTTAAAAGCTGTTCTCAGTTTGTATTGGCTCTTTAATTCTAAAATTCTTTAAAACGTAAACCATCTTTCCGTAAATCATATTGAAATCATGTGTAACGTTTGGAAAAACATAGATACTGACAAAATAATTCTAAAGCTTACGAAATAATACAAGAGCTCTTCCTAATGGAATTTGTGGCGAACTTATCTATTAAGGTGGTAGTGTTGCTAGTTTTCACTCAAGACCACGTTGACTTTACCACAGCACACAGTTTAGCCACCACATCGTTTCTGGGCATGCTGTCAAGTAGTTTACCAGTACTAATTGCCTTCATTTTCAACTTTTGTACATGCCATAGCATAGGTACAGTGCGAATGACAGTGCGTAGAGAGGATTTCATGATCAATCACAACGATAGTGACCTTCATCGTCCAGGGAACCGGGTCGTCACTTATAACTTTTTTCCTTTTTGTATTATTTCTCACTCTCGTTTGCACAAGAAATGATTATTCAAATTGCGGCTGTTATTCGATACTCATTTCTTTCCGAGAGTTACAACTGTTTTACAATCAAAAAGCAGAACTTTATGGAACAGAATTAGTGCATTTATTCCATCTTGCTTGATGATATTTGGACTTACATTATGCTTGCTTACATACTTCTTTATGACAACGGAAACCTACGTTTTGCTGAATACTATCATGCATTATTATTACTGAATGCATTATCATGTAATCGCAACTTCATGTGTTCTTTTCTGAACCATGAAACTCACATACTTTAATATGCTATATGTTTAATTGCATCTTTTTTAAGGACAGCGTATTATGTTCGGTGTTTAAGATAACATTCTTTGCTTGTTCTTTATATAACTAGATGTAAAATGGTAAGTTCCTGAAAGTACCTTTAATTTGCTATAAATCTGCCACTTACATTGTCGACACTATTTCAAGTAAATAATTGATTTTGATCAATACTTGGGCGAATTTGACGTGTCTTAGCATTCATATGCTGCAATATATTCACTGACTACAAAAATAATGCAAGACATGATCATCGCGCATCGACAACAAACAACGATAGCAATATTATAGTCGCATATTACAGTACGCACTAAGCAGTTGGCGGTAAGCATAATGCGAGTTGCAATATTTTGTTTTCATATTATGACAGCAGGTGTCGCTTTGTCGCTACATCCCGTTATTTTCCGGATGGTCACGCTATTTGGCACGTGGAGTAAACAAAGTTACGTCCCCTTTATATAAGGGGCGTATACCAAACAGTGTTAGTTGGGGCTGACAAGTATGTGGAAGATTTTGAGAAAATCAATAGAATGTTTTTTGGAGATTCGGCCAACATGTGGCAAAAATGTAACAAAAATATATTACTGAAATATGCGCATAGTATATCTTTAAGCACAAATGTATATGAATGTAGTGGTGTGTGAGGGGTGTCTGCGACACAGTAAATTGGTGACTTATAGGCCCATTGGGCCGTGTACTATAATCATACACACATATGCACATTATTTGTTATTGGCTATGGACATGTCACAATAATAAACAACTTTCTTCTTTCTTCATTATATGTTGTACTGCGTAACATATCCTTTTCGCCACTATTAGTGACCCTGAGACATTTGTGAAGTTAATGAATATGCCTTTTTTAATGTTCAAGTCATTAGCAGCACCAAGGCAGGTGCTTAACCACCGGATGACAGCATCTTATTTTTTTTATTTTTTGATAAGGGAGTTCACCACTATTGCATGAAACTGACACGTATATATTCCATCCCAGCTCATGAACTTATCTTTGGGCCGAGCTGGGGGTTGCAGCCCTCAAGCCGGGCTCTGAATCCGCCACTGTATAACTGCCCTATTAAATATCTGTTCACGAATATATTTTTATTATTTATATTTGACTGTATACATATATAAAATTATATATTGCATAACCTTTTTCTACTTATGTGTATATTCTTTCCTGGGCAATTTATATATTTAGTGCTTGGTACGTATTTATATTTACGCAAAAAATACTGTTGTATGGTCACCGCAGTTTATGTACGGAAAATTCCGATGATAGACGAAATGTGGGAAAAATCTGCTGATCTCGATAAGAGAGTTCTCGTCCCTTAACAGTTCACAGTCGCTAGACATTGTTTAAATTGCTTATATATATTGTAAGATGATCAAACATAATCCACAAAGCAACAGACAACATAAACACTGAATAATGGAAAAAAGCGAAAGCAAATAGTAATCACGCCATGCGAGAGATAAATCATATAAGTCACACATGTACAAAAGGAAGTAAGGAATAAAAATAGTCGATTTTAAATGACTTCTACATAAAAGTAATACAAAAAAGAACTAAACCGTAACTAGTTTGTATAGAGCATGAAGAAATGTAGCTTATACATAAAGGTATATGATGTTAACATTTTAATGTTCCAAAACAGTACGATAAATGGCTTGTGCAAGTTTAATAGTTATCACTCAATGAAAGAATTAGTCACTACGAAAGTTTGAATGAAATAATGAAAAAAAGAATGCAGCCTAATGCATAGTTCAAATATCATAAAGCAAGATGGAATCAAGCATAATGCAAGTTCCAATGTCATCAGGCAAGATGGAATCAAGCATAGTGCAAGTTCCAATGTCATCAAGCAAGATGGACTCAAGCATAATGCAAGTTCCAATGTAATCAAGCAAGATGGAATAAATGTATTAATTCTGTTCCATAGAGCTTACGTTTACCAATCACATTGATGATTCTTGATAGTTTATTTATAATGTTAGCTGATATAAATTATTAGATTGGTAACAAAACAAAATGATTGTTAATGTTATTTTATTTGTTAACAAATATCATGCATTATCCATTTACATTAGATGACAGACCTTAACGTATTTGCAATTATTATAAATGTGTTTTTATTATTATATTTACATCAAAGTGAAAGGTATAGCGTACATTTACGTTATATCTATTTAGATGTTTCAGACAAGATGTGTGTCGTTTTTTTCTCGTAGATCCGTAAATCAGATAGCTTTATTTCTTTCAACAGAAACGGTCATTGAACCCGTTTCACTTATTACATGCTTTCTTGTGGTATATATAATGATTTTTTCCAGAATATAAACTTATACGAAATATCTTTAATACATATCAACTATATAATTATATACACATTTCCACAAGAGTGAGTGGTACATGCTCAAAATTGTTGCACCCTAGTTTCAAATCATCATACTACTTTTTTCGGAACATTTTTTTTTAATCTTTATCTACAGTATTCGTGTGTATTAAAAAAAACTGACATTTTATGCTCTAAATCTTTTGCGAATTGATCATAACATTACAGAAACAACATTATTTTTCCGTTTATGAAATTCATTAAAACATTTCATTACTTATAGTTTTATACGATTAAAAAAAACAACTTTGAAAATATCTGGTAACGAGCATAATACAGTTATAAACCATGAAATAAAGTTTCTTCAACAATCTTGCAGAATGTTAATCTATAAAAGTTTAAAATATCAAGAAAAATAATTTTGGGAGAATGAACGAAAAGTTGCAGTAAGCTAAGACTACAAATAAACTGACATGGTGTTAAATTTAGGCCAAAAATTCCATTAAAAGAGACGTAAATGGCTACGATCTTATCAAACTATGTTAAACAACAGCTGCAATGTATCTGTATGACAACAGACAAAAACAAACGAGTAAACATATGAAAAACAAATATAAGTAACTTTGTTCGGTTTATTGTTAAAGCATATAAGAGTTGTTTCCCTTACTAAAAGTGCACAAATTTATCATAATTTTCTTGATATTACCCATATTTGAATTTTTAAAACAAAATGTATTGTATTTTTTAGTTTATAACTATGTAACGATATTTTCTACATGTTAAAAATAATGGTAGATTTTCGAAATAATCTGCTTTGCTGCTAGTGCAGTACTGATAGAAATGGCCGACGTACACTTACTTTGGACAACTTGTAGAACAAAACAAATATATAATATATATCGGAACATATCGAATTACGCAAGATGTATTTAGGTTATTTTACCACTGATAACATGGGTGTTATCTCAGAGTATTTATTACACAGTAACTATAACTTTATTTGTGAAAATGAGTTTGAAAATTTGCTGCATATGTCTCAAAGAAAACTTTTTTTAAACAGCTATAATATAAGGATCAAGGTTAGATTTAGGTAGTATGTCTTTAAACAGAATTAGTAATAGGATATGGAAAGTGAGATCTTACCAGAAACAAAAGCAAATATTTGAAAATCGCCATTTTTGTAGTTTCATGACATGGGAAGTAAGGAACAAAGGCCTAAAAATCTTAAATGGATCAACAGTGAATCAAAAAACGAAAAACAAATCTGAAAAAAAAAGATAATAAGAATAAATTGAAAATCTATATTAGGTGTGAGTCTTAGTTAAAACTTTAACATTCCTTTCATTAGGTCATTTTGCACAAGAAAAAATTTGGAACATGGAGTTAGTGAAATATCACAGATGATTGGTTTAGAACTATATCACATGGTAAAAATATCTTAGGATCTATTTGCAACACGTCAATAAATCTCAGTAGGTCACTTTAAAGTATTGGAATCAATACAGCAAATGGACCAGAAAAAATATAATAACACTAAAATGAAGAACTGGACAGAGTTTTATAGATGCCACACAAACATTTACACTTAATATCCTACTATTTAAACAAGCAACTTAGTCATTAGGTGAGTGAGTATGATTGGTATAATTCATATCACAATTGTGCAGAAGTCATGCTATGTTGTAAAGTTGTCCATACATACTTTACCTTTAAAACATTTTTCACCTGTGTATTTACGGTGTTCTCTAATTCATTTGACATCTAGTTTCACATCGCAAATTAACGACACAATAAATTAGAAACATCAAACGGGAAAGTGATATCTTATATATTTTAATTGGTTTTTAATGGGTGACTTAATTTCAATTTAAATTAAAATTCTCATTTTATTTACAGATATGAATATCTAGTAACATCTTTAAATATCAAATTATCCATGTTGATACATTTAAGCCAAATCCTTATTTAATATCAACAAAAAAACTAGCAAGTAATTCTTGCAAAAACCTTAAGATCTTGTACCAAATTATCACCATTTAAATGAAGGTACATTGATTTTTTTGTAGATTTATAGACTCAAACTAATTTATTGCTTTCCCGTATTTCGTTACAATCAGGTGTATAACTTATATCTTGTATATCTAAATGTTATTTTTTAGCTTGGAATGCAGACATAAGATAGATATGAAAAGAATAAAAAGAAGCTTAAACTTGTTAATTTTATGTCTAGGTTTTGTCAGTTAAGATGATCATTACTTTATTTTAATTCTCTATATTTTTCTGTTTTGCAACTGCAAATGCAACTGATAATGTCTCTAAAATGATTATTATTATTAGCTTATTTCAGTAAAAAATGTTTTACCAAAAGAATCCTTATCAGAATACATATTGCTTTTATACAGTCTATTCATTTCAATGATCATTTTCTTTTTTATAAAAAAAAAACACATTAACTGATACAAATCAACACAAATTATGGAACATACAAAAACAAATATGAAACCAGTATCTAATAATATTACTGAGTCAGTCACAAATTGTTTCGGTTGCAAGCATAAAATTGTCACTGTTGTCAGGAATGTTACTGCAGCTGCATATTCAACTGAACTATGTGCAAAACGTTATTATTGCAATTTTCTTTCTGAACAGTAAAATACTTTATCAAATTCAGTCTGTGGACCTCCCTAACTGAATGATCGATACATTATTGTAAAAAATAACATATATGATAGATCCTTTATCTGTTCTTTCATTCATGAAGGTTTCTGTGCAGACAAAGTAATTAATATTACTGACATTAACGGACATTCATTTCATTTGTTAATTGAAATATTGGAACGGCGCAGGTTTTAGGAACAACCGTCACAAGTTATAACATTTCTTACCTCATGAAGTTCCATACGAATGGCAGTTATATAAATTTTTTGTCGTTTGTTTCTATTCTTACCCGTAAAATGCATATTGCACCTGATGTTTTAGAAGAGAAAAAAAATCGTTGACACTTTGATGATTTATTGCTTCGTACAGCTGGCTGTGATCATTTTGTAAATCGTATCAAGGATAACATAATAGCAATATAACTATTTGTGTTCAGTTCTTTTATATTTCAATTATGTGTGTGCTGTCTTTGGCTTAAGTAATTGATTCATGGCGATGTTTGTGAGGAAATCTGAATAATATTGTGAGACGTCAACAAGGAGGGAGGTTTTTGGAAAGTGTTCTTCAAAACTCATTATACGTATATGTTGAATATATGGTATAAAGTTGTCTTTGCAATGTCCTTTTGTTCGTCTTTATCGCTTTTGAAGGATGTATGTTTATTTTCAAACCCGCATTAGCATTCTGATGTACATTTTACCTAATCGCATATAAACACATCAATTTTATAATTACAATTCTAGGTTATTGGCGACGCCGGTGAGCGGCGTCGTCTATTATGTAATGCTTTTTATTTTTGCCTATGGAAGGAGCTGTTATTATTAGCAGTTAATTTCATGTTGTGTTAATTAGTTTTATTTTGATTCGTAAAAATCAAGTAAACAAATGTGTTGTTATATTTGTATTTAATAACTTTATGTAAAAAGCATGTGCATTGTGATATTATTTTCACGAAATTGCAGGTTAAGTTTAACAGCTTGTCCCTTAGTTTTATTGACAATACTAAAACCCGGATTTCGAATATCGTTGTGGTCTAGATTGAGGCCGAATCAGTTCATTCATTCATTTATACATTTTCAAAATTTTCCTACAAGAAGAAAGTTCACCTGCAATTGAGTATAAGAATAGGTAATGGAACTGTTGTAAACGATTATCCTATTGATTTTATCCTTATTACATTTATCTGTTGCGCAGAATGGTTGTTTTTACAAAGTGTACCAGTATCCGGATGTTGAAAGGTATCCGATTTTCTGCAATTACTGCTGTCACATGGCCATCTATTTTTTATGAATACTTTACCATTAATTTGCATGGCTTAATAAAACTGAGTCTGAGCATTTCATAATTTTGCTGTTTAGGGTGTTCTTTTGGGTTTCAGGTTTTCTCTATTTTAAGGGGAAGTAACTCATGTTTACTAAATTATTTGTTGTTTTCTGTCTATCTTAGGTATTACTTATAATACTATTTCTGTCGTATATAATTCACCAGTTGTAAGGTCATCAAAAGCATGTTAATGTTAATGTTAGGATTTCATATTTATTTAATATAAACTGGGAATTATTAATGTTATGTGCATACATGTATATCTTAGACTGTAGTATATTGATATGTTGAGACTTATAATTTTTCTGCATTTAAAGAGATACAGTTATGTCATTATTATTAAAGGGATGAGACTTTCATTTAAAGTTATAAATGATAAAACATGTATTGATTGAAAATGTCCTTAAACTTTGATCAAGCAATATAATTAATAAAGTCTCAAAAAATCATATTCTGAATAGTTATTCTATTTTTTTTCTAACATGTGCATAGTTTGAAAAGGACAGCTTCTGTCTTATCTATTTGTAATGAAGGGAAACCGGTCTCAACCTCCAGGTCTCCTGAGTCAACCCGACAACAGACTGTACATAGAGTAGATTGTTACTTGCCCTTGAATAAATTTGTGCACTAAATTTATAGTGGGTAATTTGTGCCACATGAAAACCAACATAGTACAAAAAGTAACCGGGCGCCAGATGAAAACATGAAAATACAATCTACCACAAAGTGGTTTGTTTGTTGCATTTTCATGTTTTTGCCCGGTGCCCTTGATGCAAAATACAAATCAGCCTTCATAAATTTCTTATGTTGGTCACAGGTTTTAGTTCTGGTCAAGCTCAAAGTTTTTCTCAATCTGTGACTGCATGTAAGCATGAGTTCAATTTCCTATGCTCTGTAACATAAGAAATTCACGGACACAAATCGATATAGTGGGGAAATATGTTGTGGTTTAGAACTGTTTCATTATTAAAGAGAAAATGTGTAGCCGGCCTGATAGCTCAGTTGGTCTTCTGAAAGTCATGGGTTCGAGTCATGGTCAGGCAGTTTCAGTCAGGGTTTAGAAGTGGCTTTTCAATTGACACATGTTTGATTCATTTAACAGATTGCATTATTTGAAATGGACAAAGGCAGTATTGCATGATACTTTTAGATCTACAAAGGGCATTTGATACAGTTGAACACACTATACTGCACATGAAGAAGTTGTTTTTCTTCTTCTTCATGAAACTTCAAGCATCTGCAATATATAATGACATTATTACATGGTTTAAGTCTTATCTCTGATAGACCGCAGCTGGTGGATGTGGCTGGTACTCATTCTACTACTGCTCTGAGTACCTATGGTGTCCCCCTGATGTTCATTTAAGGTCCTCTCTTATGTCTAATATTTTTCAATGACATGTCTTCAACCCTAAGCAATAAGCTTTTATTATAATGCACAGGCACGAGTCGGCTAGCTTAAGGAACGTCGGTGGTTCTACTCAGGTGCCCGTTCGTGCCTGAAATAATGCACGGAAGGGCACCTGAGCTCTTCCTCCACCAGTAAAGCTGGAACGTCGCGATATGACCTATACTGTGTCGATGTGACGTAAAACCCAAAACAAAACAAAACAAAACAGGCACGAGTATCAGACCTGGGAAGAAAAAATATGGCCAGATTGATAAAAAAACCTGTGTTCATCTTAAAAGTGTCAACAACCAAAATAGTTGATAGTATATTTTTAAAGGGGATCATTATTTACATTTTTTTTCTGTTTTTTATAAACACAGTTTTTTTTTATCAATCTGGTCATCTGGTCATATTTTTTCTTCCCAGGTCCGATACTCGTGCCTGTGATTATATGCTGATGACTCAGGAATCCTTGTGTCTCGTAAAATAAATCTGAAGAAATTCTTTCTTATAGCATGAGTCTTATAAGATTGCTTAATTGACTATAAATTGTCTTTGCATCTTGGCAAGACAGAGTCTGTTCTTTATTGGTTTAGGTTTCAACTTAAACTGGCCCTAGCCTCCAGGTCACATGTATTGGTACTGCTATAAAGTACACATCTTTTGTTAAGTATTTAGGTGCAAATCTGGATCAAATTCTTTTGGCGTCGCCCTTTGATGCTTTGCATCAATGCTTTTCTTGTCTTATTTGTAATACATTAGAATGTAGTCTAAAATAAAATATATTTACAATGAACCAACGTTAAGTATAGGTAGATTTCATTTTTGTTGACAGTTTCTTGATGGTTTCTGTTTATACATTTATGCTTTTGGTATTAGCTTTAGTTCAAACTATTTGCTTCCTGGCGATTTTTTTAATGTAAGGCCATATATAAGTATAAAATATAAACCAATTCAGCCCTGTATGGTGGTAACAAGATCTTACCTCACAAAGTAAGAGTAATTTGTTTCATTTAATAACTCATTATTACCTGACATATAATAGGCAGTACATAAGTTGGAAGATTAGAGTGCTTTGTACAGAGCAGGTGTATCAGTCGCTCAGTAGCTTATACTTGTACCATTTTCTGTTGTTCGCAATAAATTTTAGATTACCTACATGAACATTTTAGTTTCTGTGAAAGACTTGTTGAGCAATATTATTGTTTGGTGTCCTGCTGGGTTCCTTGCAGGTGATCCTGTGTTTCTGGTTCATTCATTGAACGCCAGCCTTCATTCTTGATCTTGTTTTTCATATTTCATACTTATATTTAACATATTCATTGGAGGACATTTGTGACTATAGCGTGATATTGAAGCTCAGTTGAATCACCTTCGAGTCTGCATCCTTGAAGTAATCAGTATTAGTAAATGAACAGACAAGAAGGGCTTGGACCAATGATTTCTGGATTGAGAGGCAGACTTGTTAACAAATTAGACAATTTATATTGATGTACATATGACGTGTGTATACACTGTTGTTTAACTTAAAAAGTATGATACTATGGTACGTAAATGAAAAATGATCCATTGCCGTCAATTTACACTGTATTTAGAATTTGCTGTTTCTGCCATGAATCAGTTAATTAAAATATCATTCATTTCTGAAATTTTGAACAGCACGAATTTCATTATAAGTTGTTAACTAATATAATTGAAAATGAAAATATAAATTATAGTTCAAAATTAATATTGATGAGTCATACGCGGTTGTTGTGAGTCTATATAGAGTGGGTGGACCAATGCTCGGCGTATACCAATGCTCGTCGTAAAATAGTACTTCTGTACGAATACGAGTATCTAAAAATATTTAACAGAATACCCAATTTAGGTCACCGGTTCTTTTATTTACATTAATCGCGATTTTATCCTGGTGCGGTTCACTTCCGTCGAAGTCACGTGACCATGGTATAGCAGACGACGGTCTGAATAAATTCCGTACCGATCTCGAGTTGTCTTGTTTTACATACAATATCTGCCATTAAACAGGTAAAATTTAAGTTTTTTTTTTATTAATAAGGAAGAGAAATCAAATTTCAATGTATTTTCATGTTTTCTTAGAAAAATTCACAGTTGAAATTTAACAAACAGCATGGATTTTTATACGGACCCCCCCATCTACAGTGCATATTAACATAGTATACCCTGTTCTTTTGTACTTCAGCAGTAGATATTAGAAATGTGAATTTGTGACTTTATTTGTTTTAGAACAAATTTATTTTTTAAAAGATAAACCAGAATAAACTATTTTACAACAATTCACAGAAAAAATAACTAAAAATATCTAAACCGCACCTTTTTTATCCTGCTTTATTATCGTGGTGTCCATTCAGAATTATAAATCCTATTTGCAACTTGTTCATTGTTTGATTCAGAAATGCCACGACAACAGAAAATTCACGATAGTGGTCAGATGGCAAAAGCTGTGGCCTCAGTAAAGAGGGGGATATCTGTCTACAAGGCATCCCACTTGTATGGAATTCCTCAATCCACACTGTAGGACCATACCAGAGGGCGTTACAGAGGGTTAGATACTTCTTTTGGACGTACACCAATAATAACATCAGAGGAGGAAGCAACACTTGTTTCCTATATACTTTACATGTCTGAAAGAGGATTTCCTCTGTCAAAGAAAATGTTTCGAAACCTCACAAAAGAAGTAATTATGGCCTCAGGTCGAAATACTGTTATAAACACCCAGAAAGGACCTTCAAACAAATGGATGAGGAAATTCTTCAAAAGACACCCAGAACTTTCGATTAGAAATGCTCACAGCCTTGATAGAGCTAGAGCTTCTATCACTAATGAACAGTTAAACCAGTACTTTGAATTGTTAGATAATACCCTGAAACGTTTGTCTCTCTATGATGATCCAACGCGTATTTTTAATTGTGATGAAACGGGTTTTAGTGGTAGTTTTTCAAGTTCTGATAAGTCTGTTGTAGCCAAGAAAGGTGTAAGACAAGCTTTTAAAGTACAGCTGTCCTTGTCTGGTCATGTCACTGTAAATTTTGCAGAATCAGCTTCTGCCCAGACACTGCCACCATTAATCATTTTTTTCTAAAAATCTTCCCAGGGCCTCCTTCTCTGATGGGTTACCTGATAACTGGTTGTTCGAGACCACAGATTCTGGTTTCATTATCACAGATCTCTTTTGCCTGTGGTTTGAGCAATTATTTCTCCAGTTCTGTGGAAAAAGACGACCTTGTTTGCTAATCATGGACAACCACTTATCCCATGTGTCAGGTAGGGTAGTAAACCTAGCTATGGAGAATGGTATTGATCTCCTGTATTTCCCTTCCCATTCATCCCACTTACTGCAACCTTTAGATGTGGGGTATTTTCATGTTTTGAAAGCAAAGGTAAGTGAAATTTTGTCAGGCCTTGGTGATACTGTCACTAGATCTCTGCCTCGGCATTTGTTTCCAAAGGTTTTGCACCAGGCTATGAACAGGATTACGCCTGCAACTGTTGCTGCTTCTTTTTCTGCCACAGGAATATACCCCTATAACAAGTCTTCTGTTAAGGCTTTGGCAGGTCCTGTAAAGAAAATAGAAAATGTTCAGTCCATATCTAGCACTACTGAGTTTCAGGCCATGTTCCGAATATGCTTGTTTAAATCGGGATGGTACCCGAAAGTCTTGCTAAAGTTTTTCTAGAACCACCAGCACTAGAGCCTTCCAAAAAACGCAGAACCACATATGATAAGGCAAGGGTTGTTGAATCTAAACATACAAAAAGGTCTGAAGGTCATTTAAAGAAAGTTAAATCTGCTGAAAGCCAGTTAAAATCCACTCCTTTATCTCCCTTGCCCGAGTGTGTCTCTGGTACAGCAGTGGTGGCTGATCCTATGTCCGACGATGGTGTCTGTGAAATTTGTATGACTAGCAGACAGTTGTACTGGGTTGGATGTGATAGGTGTGATACCTGGTATCACTATGAATGCCTTCCTTCCTCTGAACAGACAGACGTAGATATAAGTTTTGTTTGTGAAACTTTGTGGCTATGTAATCACCGTAGGGAACGTGTTACAGTATCGCGTTTTTCGGTTACAGTATAGAATTTTCAAGATGGAGGATAATTTATGGGAAGAGAGGTAGGTGATTTTTATTCAGGTCCATACTACTAGTAGTTAAGTTTTTAAAAGATGTTTTTGTGCTTTGCTTGTAAGGAACAGAATCCGGTATCTAGTCATATATTTCTTCAGACCCTGCACCGCAGATTTATCTCTATATTGTCTCATAAATGTGCAGATTTGACGGTTTAAAAATTTGAATCGAGAGACCAACGCATTTTTCTCCCATTCCGACATTATTTAAGCATGCCTAGATAAAGTAAATCTGCAAAACGTTAGGTCTTTGTGTTTAGAAACGATTATAAAAGTAAATGACCAGTTGAACCTATTTTCCTGTTGGTAAAATGCGTTTGAAAAAATAAACAATGTTACAGTATAGAGCGAGGTTAATTTTGCACGGTTACAGCATAGACCTAGCGACTTTGATCCAATTTTGTTACAGTTTATACCCAGATTTCGGTTACAGTTTAGATACTTGTCAAATTTCAAACAAAGTTCGTGTATCCATTATTTTTATGAAATAACTCATACCTTTCTATTTAATACATTCTTGAAAGGTTGTATTACTTTTTTTCTTCAGCAGAAAAGTTATAGTTTGCTATTTATCTTACTTTTAGTTTTAGATTGAGATATTTGCAGAATAAGCAATGTCACGACAACAACAGTAACTTTTATCGAATTGTATTGAGAGAAGAAAGATTATTGCTTGATTTCATTACACATTATAACAATGCCTTTAAGCATGAAATAGAGAAAAAAAGAATCCTTAACAGAAGTCCAACACGGAAAACATGAAAATGTTGCAGGCTCAGTTTGATTAAACCTGTTCATGGACGGTAGTGGTAACTGCAAGCTACCGTCCACGCCTCCTAGCACCGGCTTCAGCAGAATTCACATGAACTGGTACACTTTAGATTTTTCAACATCTGTGGATGTGTTCATATGGCGGTTATCATGAAACCTTCAATGTGACACGTTATTGCCATTCTATGAAAAGCGGCATATTACCCCCAGGTTAAAAATTACGTGTGCCCTTAACGAGAATACAATGAGTGAAACTAAATAAAATGAAATTTTGAGAGGGGATCGGAGGTTATGAATTCTGCATACCATAGATAAGCTGTCATAAGACACAATTAACAAGCAGGCAATACCCTAAGAATGATTAAACGAGCAAAACTGCAACCTAAATTTTATTTTAAGTTGGAATTTCCATCTACCATATTGTATTTTGTAAGTATTTAAAAGGGTTTGTTACGTTTGGCTTTCTTGGATTTTAAGTTTCAACGACACTGAGGTCATGTGAAAACATTCCTGCTTTAGTGTAAAGAAAGACCCCAGATACCCTTTGTGAAACATTTCAGACACGAGCGGGCACCTTACTAGAACCACCGACCTTCCGTAAATTAGCTTGATAGATTCCTCACATACAAAGAATCCAGTCATGATTCGATTTCAACTACAGCAGTAAATGAAAGATAATTTAAAGTCGACGGCCTTATCCCGACTCTGCCACTATTATGTACCTCCATCAGGCTCACAAAAGAAGATATTGTAATTGTCTGACCTTAATTTATACTCTATAACTTTCAATATTATTTTCTTTTTCAGAACCATGAAAACTGCTATACAGGATGTCTGAAATAAAAAAAAACGACTTTTAATTTAATAATGACAAAATAATCGTAATTTCAACAAAGTAGCATTCGAAATGACGCCATGATCATGATTTGATTTGAATGCTTTTGATTCGAGATGAGAAGGGTCTTTAAACATTGCCTTTTTTCAAAATCTATGTTTTGGGTTTTCGTATCCCCGATTGCAACCGAAACCATTTGAACAACTTAATTGGTAGAAAGTCATGTAAATTTCATCACATTTAGTCAAGTAGTTACTGAGCGGATGAGATTGCACACACATGTGTACGACAGACGAACGAATAGCCATCGGGCCAATAAGCTTACAGAGATTTAAAAGTCTATGTAACATTCATACATTTTACCTAGTATATATAGAAAATATCGAAGTCTAAACTGTAACCGAAATCTGGGTATAAACTGTAACAAAATCGGATAAAAATCGCTAGGTCTATGCTGTAACCCTGCACAAATCCCCTCGCTCTATACTGTAACATTGTTTATTTTTTCAAACGCATTTAACGAACAGGAAAATAGGTTAAACTGGTCATTTACTTTTATAAACGTTTCCTAACATAAAGGACTAACGTTTTGCAGATTTACTTTTTTCTAGGCATGCATAAATAATGTCGAAATTGGAGAAAAATGCGTTGGTCTCTCGATTCAAATTTACAAACTGTCAAATCTGCATATTTATGAGACAATATAGAGATAAATCTGCGATGCAGAGTCTGAAGAAATATATGACTAGATACCGGATTCTGTTCCCTACAAGCAAAGCACAAAAACATCTTTTAGAAACTAAACTACTTGTAGTATAGACCGGAATAAAAATCACTTACCTGTCCTCCCAACAAATAATCCTCCATCTTTAAAATTCTATACTGTAACCGGAAAACGCGATACTGTAACACGTTCCCTACGGTGGTAATACCTGTCGAAAAACAGAGGAATAGATATCATAACAGATTTACACAGTCTGACATGATTCTGATAAGACTTTGATACTGATTGTTTTATTTGGAAAAATACATTTTATATCTTAATGAACTGTTGGTTACATTGATATTATATGTTCAAACTTAGTTATATGTGTAATGTCAGTGTTATGTTTCGAAAAAAGGTTGAAAAGAAAACAATATTTGAAAGTTTATGAGACATGCATACAGGGGTTGTAAAATGCGCAAAAACTAAAGTAAAAATAAATTTATTAACTAAATTGCTTGTTACAATTTATTAAATATGTTATCTTCATCACATTGGAAAATAAATATTTCGAAAATCAAACCTGGACCACTTTGTACAGTACGCCGAGCTTTGGTACAATTTCACTTAAACCGCATCTGCTTATCCGGGCTATATTTAGCTCCCGCCAAATACGTCATTATGTGATCAGCGAAATGGAAATGTAAACAATGGTTATTGGAAACAATATCATCGGCCTTGAAAATGCACATATAACATTAAGGTAAGTTGACGCCAATTATTTTTTTTTAATCTAAAATATTGTATTTTTACGCCGAGCATTGTATCGGTCCACCCACTCTAGATAACTTCAATAGTGTTATTTTGGAAACAAAAAAGACACGTGTTTTGTACTGAAGAAAAATATTAAACATAGGCTACTATTAAAAAATTGAACATTTTAACTGCTTCATTTTAACACAGTTAACAGTTTCTTCACTTCTTGCAGTTTTATTATTTACCATTTGTTACAAAATCACCACCATATAAATACATCTGGGTATGCTCTACCTTCAAATGTTCACATTTAACATGCATACCTGTAAAAGTTGAATTCTGCTCAAGCCGGTACGGGGGTCGTGGACTGTAGCTTGCAAACACAATTACCTGCAATATGTTCAATTATGCCTTTTGGGGGCGTTCTTTTGATACTCCGTTTCTATTACTTAATGTCACAGCAGTGTTGTTTGTGCCGTGTGATATTTTCTATTTGATTCTATTTGATCTTTATCGAGTCTGTGGTTCAAGTATTCGTACTTAAATAATGTATAATCACCTTCGGGAAATGCTACCTGCTCTGTAAATTGTTCCTTGACAGGTAGCTATATGTGATATGCTAACATCCTCAGACCTCTTTTCAAAATTGAATTTAATTTAGATTCGCTCATTGTTTTGTGGCTGTTGTTATTTTCGCTCATTCATTTACTTAACAGAAAAACGTACGCCACTTGTCATAGGATGACACGCACGTGTCACATTGATCATCGCCGTATTGTACACATCTGAGGACGTTCTTAATTAAATATATAATGTTGAAATTTGCTTATAGCTGGTGCTAGGGTATAGACGATAGCTTACAATCACCACTACCGTCCATCAACAAGCTCAATCAACTGACCCGACAACATTTTCAATTATGCCTTTTTGGGGTCTGTCGGCATTCAATATTCTTTACTTTATTGTGAATACTTTTTTCTTTAAATATGCTAATATAACCATAGTCAGTGTACATAGTGCTTATTAAGTAAATCAAGAACCATTTTCTTTTCAAAGCTCATATGTTTGGTGCTATTGCACCATTTTTGTTTCCTGCTATTTGCTAATATTGTCTAACCTTGTGAGAATTTTAATAATTTGATTATCATATGATAATATAATATATAACAATAAATGAGTGCAGAATATGAGTAGCTTGCAAAAAGATTAACAAAATATTTTTCACAATGAAACATTCTTTCTGTATATCTAAAGATGATTTTTTTCTATACAGTAAAGAAATACTTGCATGAAATCAGGCGTTACAATAAAAATACTTTTCAACAAAAAAGTGATGAAAACAATGCCTCACCTTTTCTCCCAAAGATTAAATGAGGCAAAAATATAGAAATGAATGCCTGTATAATATCTTCAAGCAACAGACGTAAAAAAGAACAGTTGTCTTTTCCCAATCTTCATTTTGTTACGGTAACCTTATTTTTCAGTTATGGTCTGAAATAACTTGCGATGATGGGATTTAAAGTGGCTAAATGGATACTTATAATATGTTTCTGAATTCAAATATATGTTCTCTACGTTGAAAATTGTTTTCACTTATACATCATTTCAAGTAACATTATGGTGAATAAATTCACGGTAAAAGTCGGTTATAAGTATTCATCTATTTCAGATGCTAGAAAAGATAAACAGTGTTTTCTAATTGATAATCTTAAAATAAAACTCGAATTTACTTTGCTTCAATGGCTTATCGCCGAACATAATTATGGTCTTAAAAAGTTAGACATTTAATTTAAGTCATCTGAAAAGGTAGTTATAAGCTAGATACAAGCAAATAACACAAGTGAATAATGCTATTAATAGATCAAACCAGGAATTAGCATTTTAACTCTGTGGCAAGATTGTTCTATAATTTGAAATTCATAAACATATTGCAATTTGTTAATAAAATAATTGTGATAAAGGCATTTTAAGATTGCCCTATCTCTAACATTCCTAATAAAATCACTCTCTAAGCTTTCTATTAAGTTTTATCAGTGACAAAAAGTAACTTTATTTTAAGAGTTATAAAATATGCCTGGAATTATCAGCTCCATTCAGAATACAATAACACTTAACAAAGTGCAGATAATACAAATATAATTTGCGATATAACTTTAATAGTTTATTTACGTTAAAGAAACACTGTTTTCTTTTACCTGAGAAACATGTCGTTCGTACAAAATAAACATAATGGATATATCATTTTGTTATCATCTTATATAATTTCATTTCTTGGAAACACAATATTTAAACAATATTCTTTTTTACTAGATATGGTTCGTTTGCTTTGTGTTATGTGGAATACTCAATTTATATAAAATCCATAGATGTGGTTTTCATTGTTTGTTTTTTTTCAAATCATTAGTATTATGTAATTAAGGGACAAAAAGTAAGGAATTACATTTTTTATACTGTTTTACATTTCAAAATTGTATACAGAGCAAAACCTAATAGCACAGAAAATAGGAATGGAATTGAATTCGTCATACAATGCAATACAAACTGCCTTGTTTTTAATTGTCAGAAAATTAAATACAATTTTTTATAAGTACCAATTAATAACATGTGAACGAAAATCAACAAACATGTAATCATGAACATAAATTTGAATTTTATAAAGACTAACTATAATACTAGTAATAGTCAAAAGTAAGTGAACATGCAATGTTTGTTAATCATTGATGATTATAGAAACCAATTTTATTTAACTTTGGTCTTTGTACATAAATGGTAAACAAACCATACCTTGAGAAACGTAATAATTAGATTACAGCCCGGGGATTCCGTGACATATTTATAAATAGTTCAGAAATAATGTTCCATTGGCCGGTTGTAACTTAAATTATTATTTAAAATGCGAGTAGAGTTGTTTTCTTGGAAAACATAAAATATTTTACATTTTGGAGTAAAATGACAATAAAAATTCTGATAGTTTAATATTTCGACCCAATGACGAAGAATATAAACACGTTTAAAGGAATAATAACATATCAATTAAATGAGAAATTTCTTGGGACTAACAAATACCAGGTATGGAAATTGTTATAAATTATCTTGTTTCTAAACAAAAATTACATATAAGGTATGGTTTGAAGGGTCTGACTTTTATATGTTGAACAGTTTGGCATACTTGGTACGGTATAGAATTGCTCTGGTATTAGCTATCTTCTTTTAGTCCTTAAAAAATAAAACATATTGAAAGATAAAAAGAAGATACCATGTCCTTAAATGCTTTGCGAACTGCATGTCATCTTACATTTTGTCTCACGAACTCAAACATGTTATTCTTTATTCAAGTAATAGACTTTCAACTTTATGATAATATCTTAACATTTATAAGATTTATAAAATATATGAAGGCTTTAACGACCAAAGAGAGTGTTATAAGGTTATATAAAGATTAGGAATATAATTTATACTTGACATTGCATCTATACGTTCATATTGTAGAATAAAAAACAAATCAAATAGAAATTCTTGTCAGTGCGTTCTTGTGCCAGTGTCTGCCGATAAAATATTGTCTAAGTTGTGCTTTGTTGTCATTCGAATACATACATATTTTTTTTATTTCGAGCTTTTGAAATTTTGACTTGAATAGTTTAAATAAATTGTTGATTTTATAGAATCATACAGATGCATATTTATTGCTCTAACGAACTGTTTCTTTTTCCAGCTTTCGTTGATGACCAAAAACTGTTATTAAATTAAATTAAATTAATTTCATCACACATTTATCACAACAAACTTGAAAACAAGATTTAGTGATATACGTTTATTAAAATATTATCAATTTATGCGAAAGTGACAATATGACTTGTGTGCACAAATTTAAGAAAAAAATGTTTTTTTCTTGCTAGTCAACAGCCAATGCGACAAACCAAGTATGTAATTGTAGTCAAATATTCAACATTCTGTTTACAAAACTAAATAACTAATTTAACGGTTATTAACTTTGTCAGTATGACAGTGTCATTACAGGTAGCATCATACATTTATGGCGAGGTGCACATTGCTTTAGGAAATACAATACAGACGGTAGTCCTGCAATAGCATGTAATCTTAAAAAAAAGATTAATTAAAAAAAATGAATAAAAGATCAATTTATGATCAATCAAGTATTTACGTAGAATATTAATTAACATTACTTTATAATATGAAAATAAACTTCAGTTAATTAATTCTACGCAGGAATTTTCTTAACAATATACCTTTTGATAATTAGACAACACCTTTTCTTGGTTCTATGAAAGACAGGAACTACACATAAAAATACAAATAAACTTGATGCCAGAACCAGCTTAAATTGCTGACCTTAACTTATGGGCTGTGATAAAAAAAGCTTTAACTAAATTTACAAATATATATATTTTGAAACATATTTTGATATAAATTTATGAATTTAATATAAATATGTTTTAAAATTAAAACATATTTTGATATAAATTTATGAAATGTGTCTCTTCACACATGTTATTATTTCAAAAATGCAAGCATTTTTTTACGAAGAAAAATGTCATTCTAATGTAGCATTTGAAGTATTTACATACAATGATATTCATTATTTTATGACATATAATTTAAACATATGTTATCCAATTCTTATGTTTGGGGATAGTGATAAACTAGTGATAGTAATAAACTAATATATAACAAATATAACAGATGTTACCTCACGACAATACACACATATATATCTGCGTAACGCTGTTTAATAACGAACGCGATTCATGTATATTATGTGAAAATTTAACAATCTGTGAATGATTTTGATATTTTTTCCAAACTGCAATACTGGATCATATCTTACTGTCAGATTGAATTAAATCCGTAAAGTCATTTTTAAAACTAATCACCGAAGCGTGTTATTATATAAATTACCATACATAAACGCGTAAAAAGTTAAAAATACGACCTTATTTACATTCATATACTACAGTCGGTAACAATGTTTATTATAGTTTGCAATATTGCATTTTCATAACATATGCTTTACTTTTTCATTACAGCAAAGTTTAGCGGAATTTATTTTGAGGAGGAATTCGTTACCAGGATGCGATTTATAAAATGATGAAATGATGTTTTTCTTAGTAAGCTTGGTAATTTGATAACATGTCCTTACAAATGAAGGAGTTTCAACTTCACCCGGCATAATTTGGTTATTTTGTTACAAATTTAACATGCACCGTATACGGTTTAAAGTGTCACTAGTGTTTGTGTTAGGTTTTGCGGTGGGAATTGCGGGTGAACCTTCTTCTTCGGAAGTAAGCTGTCAGTTCAAACATGGCAAGTGTACCTATGACATTTACCTTAACCATGCAGAGGCATGCGCTCCATCGAGGCAGACGACATTTGAGGAAACTAATTCTTTCTTAAAACCTCAAGAAATCCGACTACCTGCCGATGAAAAGATGACAAAAATGCAAAAAGATTTTAACGTTGTGAAATCCGATCATGAAAATAGAATCAAAGAGCTCGAAAGTTCTATACAGAAAGTACTCAGGAATGCAATTCAATTGCAGCCTGTTAAGTATTCGAATAACCATGTACAAGTTGAATCCACTTCTCGTCATGGAAACCTTATAGAAACCAAACAACCAAACCAGGAAGGTTCGGGGAATATTCTTCTCCTACAATTGCAAAATCAGTTCAATGCAATGAGAACATCTCTTAGTCAAAGAACAGCTGATCTATTAGAAACAAGAAATAAACTTAATGAAACATCTGATTTGCTGACAGCTGCACAGAGACAGTCATTTGAATCAAACTCAAAGCTGGTTGATCTGGAGACAAATTCTGCCGTTTTAGAACGAGAAAACAGAATCTTAAAAAATAAATTTAAGGACAAAAGTGAACGATTAGAATATGCTAATGAGCAATTAAACATTACCGAAACGAAACTGAGAAATATTGAAAACCAGTTGTATGACGTTGTACGCTCGGAAAACAACTTAAAAGAAGAACTGGAAACGCTGAAAATTAAGTTGAAGAAAACTGAGGAAAAACTTGAGAGTTTACAAAAGAACCACACAGAATTACATGCCAAATATAAAAGAACTAGGACGACACTGAAGATCCGGGATGTAGAACTCATAGAATGTTACTCAGGTAGGTGTCTTTGCAATTTTGTATGATTTTGTATGTCACAATTATTTCCTTTCTTTATAAATGATAACATTTAGAGACAAAGTTAAAACAATACGGGTATAGGAATTAAAGAACGAATTAATGTTCAAGCAAAGCATGCTGTTTTCTATTATATTATTTCCAACTACACAATTCACAATTTTGTTTAGGAAACAGGTTATGTGGACTTTACTTAATTGATCAGAATTACAGCTTTAAAAATTACGTTTGTTACCGATTTTTAAACAGTTCAAGCTTAATTTGATACATTTCTAATCTAAAAATGTATATTGGATTTTTCGAATATGACTATGCCATACTTAATTTTCCCAATAATGCATGCTTATAATGCTTGACATTTTCACCAAGAACGACTATCATATTATGAGCTAATTTCATTTAAATATATTATATAAACGTATATAGGTCACTACCATCCTTATACTTGTATATTTGCATTTTGTCAGTATATCTGTCTTTAATCTTATTTGAAATGTTTTCGGTTATATCCTCAAGTAACAAGATATTAACGATAATCTAATTTAATGACGTGACATAATTTACTGATATGTAAATTTGTCCCATATATTTTTATAAATTTCAATTGTAAGCGTAATGAATGGGGTGTTAAGTAATATGTGTGTGTCATTCATGGTAATGCTGCTCGTCTGTTACATCGATTTTCATTGGATAGTTTTGACATTCATATAATCAATAAATACGCCTGATATTTATTTTTATCAATGATAGCAGCTGTCTGTTCAGTATAGTGATGAAGACATATAACCGAGTTAAAATTACTTTCTCACTCTCGCCGAGCGGCACGGGTTATACCCGTTTACTCTTGGTCATAGACAATGTTAAAAACATTTTTTCAATAAAATAGGACAAGTAGATAGCATGAATAATATTTTATATAATATATGTAACAA